>NC_088422.1:25544152-25586652 GCF_034236695.1 Oncorhynchus nerka | reverse complement strand
TAAACTATGTGTGAGCATAAATGTCCATGAAATCCAAAGTCAGCTAACCTCACTGGCTTTTGTGTGCGACCAGGGAATGAATGAATGTTTGTCTAACACTAACCTTAGATATATATCTTAACTATATACTTTAAACATGCACATATTTGCATATCCTGCAAATATTTTTTTCGGGGCACTGGATTAAGCAAGTGTAAATATATTGGTTGTATTTTGTTAAAACACTCCAGGACCGGATTTACTGTACTCAGAGCACCTCCACCTAGTATGGTTACTAGTCTGCGATGAGGGCCTCTATCTGTCTGCCCCCATGCAGCTAATCTCCAGACTGGTTCCCATCCTGTCAACTGGAAGATGGAGCGGGACGGATGCTGGGATTAAGTTGTAAAACTGGCTTTATTGGTGAGCTTGGTTTAAACTCCATGAAATGGAGCAATGGGATTATGCAGTCCATGGCCAAATCCAAAGTGCTCCTCACTGGCTTTTATTGTGCTTGGCTTGGTTGTATTCTCTATTTGTCCCTTTGTTAGCAATAGACAGCTTTAGACCCTACAGAAAAAGCTTTTTATGCAACCGCTCTCCACCTATTTATTATGACAGATGAAAATGTTCCTGATTCCCTGAGTTATTGCCTTGGTTTTAGCTCAGCAGGCTATAACACAGGAGACCCAGAGACCCAGGTTGGAACCCAGTGGTTCACACTGACACAGGACTGGGTTATTGCCTTGGTTTTAGCTCAGCAGGCTATAACACAGGAGACCCAGAGACCCAGGTTGGAACCCAGTGGTTCACACTGACACGGGACTGAGTTATTGCCTTGGTTTTAGCTCAGCAGGCTATAACACAGGAGACCCAGAGACCCAGGTTGGAACCCAGTGGTTCACACTGACACAGGACTGAGTTATTGCCTTGGTTTTAGCTCAGCAGGCTATAACACAGGAGACCCAGAGACCCAGGTTGGAACCCAGTGGTTCACACTGACACGGGACTGAGTTATTGCCTTGGTTTTAGCTCAGCAGGCTATAACACAGGAGACCCAGAGACCCAGGTTGGAACCCAGTGGTTCACACTGACACGGGACTGGGTTATTGCCTTGGTTTTAGCTCAGCAGGCTATAACACAGGAGACCCAGAGACCCAGGTTGGAACCCAGTGGTTCACACTGACACAGGACTGAGTTATTGCCTTGGTTTTAGCTCAGCAGGCTATAACACAGGAGACCCAGAGACCCAGGTTGGAACCCAGTGGTTCACACTGACACGGGACTGGGTTGTGTTTGGTTTGGGTGTAGGTGCTGTGTAATGGACAGAGGCGGAGCAGGGCCAGAGTGGGAAGAATGGAATATCCCGTAACCTGCAGCTGTGAACTGAATAGACTTAAATGTATGAATGGGCTAAGCCAGCTAGTTTCTAGAAGGGGTTTACTATAAATCAGAGCTGTTGACAGCATTCTCTGTAAAGTATCTGAGGTGTTATTTTATTTATTTATTTTTTGATTGAACCTTTATTTAACTAGGCAAGTCAGTTAAGAATGAATTCTTATTTACAATGACGGCCTACTAGGACTCTTCATCAAAAGGACTCTTAATCAAAATACAGTAAGACTCATATAGTCCCTGCAGGGGAACACCTTACCATGTCCAACATTGTTTCTGTACTCACAGTTTCATGGTGTGTGAATGATATGTGCCATTAGATGACACACATAATATCTTGCTCCTGCTTCTGGCACTCCTCCCAGCAGGTATAGAACCAACCTCTCTCCCTCCCTCTTCAAATTGAAATATTGTGATTATTCCCCAGGTTGGGTGAGGCCGGCTGTAATCGCCAGACAAAGTATGTGTAGAAGCAATAAAAAGGAGGTCCCAGGGGACTATTAGAGCAGGCCCAGTGACACAGGCCATGAGGAATACGGGCGGCTGGAGATGTGTCTATGGAGAGTGATCTGAGCTACAGCAGAGCTCTGCCTCAGAGCCATAGATCTGCCGTGTTTAAAGGGGATTTAACTAAACAAATTGCAGCATATGGTAGATGAGAGAAGAGAGCAGAAGAGAGGAGAGGGGAGCGAAGGAGAGGGGCATTGTTTTCAGAGGGGGTCCCGTGTCTCTCCTCCCCTCTTCAATCTTTCATTATGTTGTCACACTCCGGGTGCACGCTTCCCACAACACTTTAATTAGCCTCCCTGAGTTTAATTGCAAGTGTGTGTGTCTGCAAGAGTGATTCTGTGTGTAAAAATCTGTCTGTTTATTTTTCAGTTCCTGTATGTACTACTGTGTGTAGATCAGTGGAGGCTGGTGGGAGAAGCTATAGGAGGACAAGCGCCGTGTAATGGCTGGAATGGAATGGAGTCAAACATGTGGTTTTCATATGTTTGATGTGTTGGATACTGTTCCATTTATTCCATTCCAGCCATTACAATGAGCCTGTCCTCCTATAGCTCCTCCCACCAGCCTCCACTGGTGTAGATGGCACCAACAGACATGGTCGCCCTGCTTCCAGCTCCTAGTCACCTTTGAGTATTTTTTATTTTTTTGTGTGTGTTATTTCTAACATTACATGCTCAGAACGTTTCTTGCATTATTACCTACAGTACAGACAAAAATAACTTTTGGATACTAGATTGGAGATCATTTACCATCATTTTAACAAGAAATTTGATTTCATTCACCAGCATATTATTTTTATTTTTGGTCAATAAAAAAAATGGTACATTTACATATATGGCACTTTTTGTACACAGTAGTTACATAACCCATCAGTTATACATTATTGATAGTATTTTAAGTCTTAACAATTATAGATCATGGGCTTTTAAACCCACTCCTCTTATCTCTGTAAACCACCCTCTTATGATATCCATGTGCCATTTATTTTTCATCTGTGCTGTGATGTTTCACATAAATTCTGAGCTTTTCTAATTGCATAGTATCTACTGATTGTAAATTAACTTCATATGGCTGCAGGGGCAGTATTGAGTAGCTTGGATGAAAAGGTGCCCATTGTAAACGGCCAGCTTCTCAGTCTCAGTTGCTAATATATGCATATTATTATTAGTATTGGATAGAAAACACTCTAAAGTTTCCAAAACTGTCAAAATATTGTCTGTGAGTATAACAGAACTGATATTGCAGGCGAAACCCTGAGGAAAATCAAAACAGGAAGTGGCTTCTATTTTGAAAACTCCATGTTCCATAGCCTCCCTTTGCTGGATTTAAAGGGATATGAACCAGATTCCATTTCCTATCGCTTCCTCAAGGTGTCAATAGTCTTCAGACATAGTTTCAGGCTTTTATTTTGGAAAATGAGCCAGAACGATAACATTGCGTCAAGTGGTCACATGAGTTTTGCTCGCGCAACAGAGTTTGGATAGGTATTGCTTTTCCCTCTCCTACTGTGAAAGACATTTGCGGTTGATATATTATCGATTATATATTTTAAAAACAACCTGAGGATTGATTATAAAAAACATTTGACATGTTTCTGTGGACATTATGGAAACTATTTGGAATTTTCGTCTGCGTTGTCGTGACCGCTCTTTCCTGTGGATTTCTGAACATAACGCGACAAACAAATGGAGTTATTTTGGATATAAAAATAATCTTTATGGAACAAAAGGAACATTTGTTGTGTAACTGGGAGTCTCGTGAGTGAAAACATCCGAAGATCATCAAAGGTAAACTATTAATTTGATTTATTTTCTGATTTTCGTGACCAAGCTTCCTGATGCTAAGTGTACTTAATGTTTTGTCGTGCGATCGATAAACTTACACAAATGCTTGGATTGCAGGCTGTAAAGCATAATTTGGATTGCTTTCGCTGTAAAGCATAACTGTCAACACGACAGGTGGATTAACAAAAGGCTAAGCTGTGTTTTCCTATATTGCACTTGTGATTTCATGAATATAAATATTTGTAGTAATATTTATTGAATGTAGCGCTATGCTATTCAGTGGTTGTTGATGACACTTATCCCAATAGGGTGATTGCAGCCATAACAAGTTTTAAAGATTAATATTTTTACTACGAGTGTTATTAAATAGAAGATTGATCTCCCAAGAGTTCTATTTGTAGGGTTAGTTTCAGCCACCCCTGAACCTATGACTCGAAACAAGCTACAGAGTACAGTGCTAGAATAAGTGTTCTAAAGATTCTGTCTCTTCGCAGCAAAATCTGCAGAGCTGAGATGGTTGTATATCCTAAAAAAACGTTAAGTTTTGAGTCAAGCATTGTCATGTGTATCAGTTCATAAACTATGTGCCATAGAATCGGAAACATTAAAAATCTCGTCCCAGCTTATTTCCAACCTGTATGGCGCCGCTGTCAAATTTTTGGTCCTCAAATGACACAGGAATAAATGGCAATTTTCATCTTTAAGAAAGGGCAGACAAACAAGTTCCCTACCTCCCCCCTTCCACTTGCCTCCTCTATTTGTATGCTAATTCTGCAATGAGTTGATTGTAATTTTGGACAGAGCAAATATTCCCAGATATTTTTGTTAACTACACTTGTGACATAACTTCACCATTCCTACTCATAATATTATTAACAAAGATAACCCTCCCCCCCAAAAAATTAAATCAATGAACATAGATAGCAAAGAGATTTTCCTGAGTTAAATACGTTTGTTTCTTCTAACTAGAAATGTATGTTCTTCAGCTCTCAGCATTGACATACAACCTGATTCCCAGGTTATCTGTGAATGTTTCTCTGCCTGCTCAGCACCAAAGAGATGTTTGTAAACATAATATGTGTTGTAATATTTGTTCTGTCCTTTCTGTGGGATGAAACTGGAATTGCAAGCAACTTTGTATGGCTTGTTTTAGAAAAGGTGATAGTTTGAACAAGGATTCATTTTCAATTAACTTAACGTGAGAGATAGGATAGAAAACACTCTAAAGTTTCCAAAACTGTAAAACTATTGTCTGTGAGTATAACAGAACTGATATTGCAGGCGAAAGCCTGAGAAAAATCCAATCCGGAAGTGACTCATGTTTTGAAAGCTCTGCGTTCCGATGCGTCCCTATTGAGCAGTGAATGGGCTATCAACGAGATTCCTTTTTCTACGTATTCCCCAATGTGTCTACAGCATTTTGACGTAGTTTCAAGCATTTATGTTGAAGAATGAGCGTAAGCGACTATATCGGGTAAGTGGTCACCTGATGGCTCTCAGAGTGATTCTTGCGTAAAATACAGAGGTAGCCATTTTTCCTCTCGGTCCTACTGAAAGGCCAATGGATATATTATCGAATAGATATTTGAAAAACACCTTGAGGATTGATTATAAACAACGTGTGCCATGTTTCTGTCGATATTATGGAGCTAATTTTGAATATTTTTCAGCGTTTTCGTGACCGCGATTTCCGGTCGATTTCCCAGCCAAACGTGAAGAACAAACGGCGCTATTTTGCCTACAAAAATAATATTTTTTGAAAAAAGGAACATTTGCTATCTAACTGGGAGTCTCGTGAGTGAAAACATCCGAAGCTCATCAAAGGTAAAGGATTTAATTTGATTGCTTTTCTGATTTTCGTGACCAAGTTGCCTACTGCTAGCTGGACATAATGCTATGCTAGGCTATCGGTAAACTTAAACAAATGCTTGTCTTGCTTTGGCTGTAAAGCATATTTTCTAAATCTGAGATGACAGGGTGATTAACAAAAGACTAAGCTGTGTTTAAATATATTTCACTTGTGATTTCTTGAATAGGAATATTTTCTATTAATATTTATGTCCCTTGCGTTATGCTAATTAGTGTCAGATGATAACGATCCCGGACCCGGGATGGGTAGATACAACAGGTTAAAATATTTTGCCTCCTCTTTGAAAATATCATTCGATGAATCATTGATGACTCTGTCATTTGTAATGAATTTCTGTAAATTGTTGAAGATTCAAAAATAATTTGGTGAATTAAAAAAAATCAACCCATTTGCTTTATTTTTGTAATATATTACACTTGATCGTTCTTGAATAAGTTCCTCCAGTTCTTTTAGTTTTTTTCTCTAACTTATTCTGTGCTTCTATGGTCCAATTTTTATTGCCATACATCTGTGCTGTTAGTTCCTCTATTTCCTTTGTTAGTCTAATCTCTTTTTATGTAAATTATTTTGTTTTAAAGATGAGTTTTGAATTGCATGGTGTCACATCTGCTCCTGCTACAACCTCTGGTGTTCATCCGGTGTCTTCTTGACCTGCAGTTACTCCCCCTGTACACTCTCTCTCTCCCTCTCTATGTGATTGTGTGGTTGGAGACAGGTGTGCTGGAGGCAAAGCAGATACCTACCAGCTGCAACTCGTCCCATAATCAAGACCTCTACAAATACTCAGTCCTGCCACTTCCATTCTGCCTGCTCTCATTGATTCAGGCACTGATGAGAGCGTTCTGGACCGAGCGGTCGTTAATCATTTGGTTCTGGACACTGGTTCACTCAATTTACCTCTGGATGACAACACTTTCAATGGAAGCTACTCTTCTGTGTTTTGGAGAAAGCTGTTCCTGTTATCCTGCGGCTCTCTGGAAATCACCAGGAAAAGATCACTTTCCACAATCAACTGTTTTCACTCACCTCCGGTTCTGGGTCATCCATTGTTAAAGCTACACATCCCACAGATTGGCTGGTCCACCGGAAGGTTAACTACTTGGGAGTACATTTTATCATTCCAATTGTCTACATTCTGCCCTTCCTCCTGACTTGTCTGCACCCCAGTCTATTCCAGAACCACCAGACCTGTCTTCTGTTCCTCCAGAATTTCACGGTCTAGCTCCTGTATTCAGTAAGCACCACACCCCATCTCTGCCGCCTCATCGTCCATACTACTGTGCTATCGCGCTTCAGCCTGGAACTCCTCTCCCTAGTAACAGGTTGTATAACCTCTTTCGCCCCGAGCAAGAGGCCATGGAAGAATACATCCAGGACTCCCTGGCTGTTGGCCATATCAGGCCTTCTTCCTTGCCGGTGGGAGCTTGGGGTTTTTTGTCAAGAAGGATGGGTCACTGAGGCCATGCATATACTTCCGTGGTTTAAGTAATTAATGCAAATTAATTACTTAAATCATACAATGTGATTTTCTGGATTTTTATTTTAGGTTCCGTCTCTCACAGTTGAAGTGTACCTATGATAAAAATGACAGACATCTACATGCTTTGTAAGTGGAGAACACTGCCGATTTTGCAGGTTATCAAATACTTGTTCTCCCCACTGTACATGTCCAACATGTTCTCCAAAGGATGTTGGAGAATAAGGCTGAGAAATGTGAGTCAATTTTCCTGTGTACTTCCTGGGTTACATTTATTGCTCAAGGACATCTACGAATGGACCCTGCCAAGGTTAGGGCAGTCAGAGTGGCCTGTGCTGGCGAATCTGAAGCAGTTACAGTGCTTCTTGGGGTTTGCCAAGTTTTTGACGCTTCATCTGTGACTACAGTCATTTTGCAGCTCCTCTCACCACTCACCTCCACCTTCACTTCATTCCACTGGTCCCCTGAGGCAGAGGCAGCGTTCCGGGAACTCAAGCACCGCTTCTCTTCTGCTCCAATCCTTACCCAGCCAGACCCAGAACTCCAGTTCGTCCCCAATGTTGACGCCTCCAACACCGGGGTAGGTGCAGTCCTGTCTCAACGTTCTCTCTCGGATCCGAAGCTCCATCCTTGTGCCTTGTCCCGCAAGCTCTCACCTGCAGATAAATTTTGACATAGGTTCCAGGATATCCTGGCTGTTAAGCTGGCTCTTGAGTGGTGTCACTGGTTAGATCGTTCGGTCCTTCCCTTCATTGTGTGGACGGATCACAAAAATCTAACCTACACCCAAACGTCTGAATTCTCGGCAGGCCAGGTGGGCATTGTTTTTGGAAGATTCAACTTCACACTTATTGCCCCAGATCTAAGAATACCAATCCTGACGCCCTCTCCCGTCAGTTCACTGCGGACAACTCAGATTCTGAGCCAGAAACCATTATGCCATCCTGCATCGTTGCTGCTGTCTCCTGGGAGATTGTGTTCGTTGGGCTTAGCAGAACCAGCCTGATCCTAGAAACGGTCCTTGTAAGGCTTTGTTTGTGCCATATTCAGTTCGTTCTGATATTCAATGGGCCCATTCTACTCACCTTACCTGTCACCCTGGCATGAACCGGACTATCTCCTTCCTGCATCAGCTCTTTTGGTGACCCACCATAGAGATAGATGCTCAGGAATTCATCTCAGCCTGCTCGATCTGTGCTCGGAACAAAACCTCCACCAAACCTACATCTGGTCTGCTTCTTCCTCTTCCCATACCCAGTCGCCCCTGGTCATACATAGCTTTGGACTTCGTCACTGGCCTTCCCCATCGAATGGTAACTCAGTCATCCTCATTGCCCAATTTTCCAAAGCGGCTCACTTCATTCCCCTCTCCAACCTTCCTTCCTCCCGGGAGACTGGACCTGCTGGTACCCCATGTTTTAAGGCTACATGGCATCCCTAGTGACATTGTTTCTGACAGAGGACCCCAGTTCACATCCCAGTTATGGAGATGTCACATCTGCTCCTGCTATGCCCTCTGGTGTTCATCCGGTGTCTTCTTGACCTGAACTTACTCCCCCCTGTACACTCTCTCTCCCTCTCCCTTTGTGTGGTTGGAGACAGGTATGCTGCAGTCAGAGCAGATTCCTACCAGTTGAAACTCGTCCCATAATCAAGACTTCTACAAATGCTCGGTCCTGCCACTTCCATTCTGCCAGATCATCTCTGCTCAGTCAATTCATGATTCTAGCCATTTGTGATTATTCAAGATCCTGTTACTCTGCTGTGCCTGTTTCCCTGCCTGAACCCGTTTATCCTCTCATTGCAGTTTTCGTCTCTGTCTCTGGCTCCTGTCTCCCGTTCCACATCACCCAACTACCTTGCTCTGGATTACTCACCACCACTACCTTGGATTCCCCTCAGGACCTGTTTACATTGTTCTACTCAGCTGACTCCAACCTCAGTCTCCACATCTGGTTTTTCTACAACTCATCCGAGCTTCCCTGGATCTGCACTCCATATCTCCCTGTGTAACAAATATTTTGGTTCATTTATCCCTGTTTCCTCATCTGTCTGCTCTTGGTTTCCCCTGTGTCGCTTCGCCTAACACATGGCCTCTGAAGACACATTTGAAAGTATCCCATAAAATAAGGGGATCTGATGTACTGATGTTATGCAGGAAAAAATAGGTTACAAATGATTTTGTCTTGTTTAAGAACAGCTTGTCATCCAGTAGGCTTTGATTAAATTTCCAATATCCCTGCTAATGTAAAGTTATGTTGATGCCAATTAGATGGTGGTCCGATCACATTCTGTTCCTGTCAACACTTGTTAAACTTTTCGTGCCAGCGAGATGGACACAAAATAGTCAAGACGACTAGATTGATTAAGCCTCCTTCATTAGCTCAAGGTATTTAAGCCTCCATATATCCACTGTGTCATGATAGTCGTGATCTCAAGTGGATGGGGGTGATAGTTCGTGAGAAGCTGTGCTTTAATCTCCTACCATAATAGGATTGTTTGTGAGCTCAGATATTTCAGAAGTGTGACTCATTTGGACCAGTTTATCCTCCAATTGAATGTTTAAAGGATCCAATAGCATGTTTGAATTGGATCCCTTGTTTCGTCCTTTTGTTCTGCCAATATGGAATACCTCACCATCAAATGACGGCCACATTACCTCCCGATTGAGCTCATCAGGATGGGCAAAGAGGATGTTCCCACTGTGATTAGAACTTAAACCAAAAACAGTGGATAGACGGCAGCATTCGTGAACCACCCCATTTAACCATGACAATGTGTCTGGGAACATGGATGTGTATAAACAGATCAGCTATGCCCTCCGTAAGGCAGGCCACCGCCGCTCATGATGACTGAGTTCTTCTGTGGCCGATGTAAGACATTCAAGCCTATTAAGCCTCGCAAAGCTGCCGGCCCAGACGTTATCTCTAGCCGCATCCTCAGAGCATGTGTAGACCAGCTTGCTGGAATGTTTATGGACATTTTCAACTTCCCCTATCCCGGTCTGTTGTCCCCACTTTTTTCAAGATGTCCACCAATGTTCCAGTACCCAAGAAAGCACAAATAACTATCGCCCTGGACAACTCACTTCTGTCATCATGAAGTGCTTTGAGGGGCTGTTAAGGATCATCTAATGGACCATGCCTCAGGACTACCTGGCCTGATGACTCCTTGCTATCTCCAGTCCACCTGATTGTGCTGTTGCTCCAGTTTCAACGGTTCTGCCTGTGGCTATGGAACCCTGACCTGTTCCCTGGACGTGCTACCTGTCCCAGACCTGCTGTTTTCAACTCTCTAGAGACAGCAGGAGCAGAAGAGAAACTCTGAATGATCGGCTATGAAAAGCCAACTGACATTTACTCCTGAGGTGCTGACCTGTTGCACCCTCTACAACCACTGTGATTATTATTTGACCCTGCTGGTCATCTATGAATATTTGAACATCTTGGCCATGTTCTGTTATAATCTCCACCCGGCACAGCCAGAAGAGGACTGGCCACCCCCCATAGCCTGGTTCCTCTCTAGGTTTATTTCTAGGTTCTGGTCTTTCTAGGGAGTTTTTCCTAGCCACCGTGCTTCTACACCTGCATTGCTTGCTGTTTGGGTTTTTAGGCTGGGTTTCTGTAGAGCACTTTGTGACATCAGCTGATGTAAGAAGGGCTTTATAAATAAATGTGATTGATTGATCATCTCCACTTTACCCGACACCCTAGACCAACTACAATTTGCATACCGCCCCCATAGATCCATGGATGATTCAACCCACATTGCACTGCACATTGCTCTATCCCATCTGGACAAAAAAAATAGCTATGTAAGAATACTGTTCATCGACTACAGCTCAGCCTTTAACGCCATAGTGTCCTCCAAGCTCATCAGTAAGCTTGGGGCCCTGGGTCTGAACCCCGCCCTGTGCAACTGGGTCCTGAACTTCCTGCCGGGCTGACCCCAGGTGGTGAAGATAGGTAACGACACCTCTGCCACGCTGATCCTCAACACAAGGGCCCCACAGTGCTGCGTGCTCAGCCCTCTCCTGTACTCCCTGTTCACCCATGACTGAGTGGCCACGCACATCTCCAACTCAACCATCAAGTTTGTTGACGACACAACAATGGTAGGCCTGATTACCAACAAGGACGAGACAGCCTAAAAGTTATTCGGCATGCACATCACTGACAACCTGAAATGGTCCATTCACACAAACAGTGTGCTGAAGAAGGCGCAACAGTGCCTGAAGAAATTTGGCTTGGCACCTAAGACCCTCACCAAATTCAACAGATGCACCATTGAGAGAACCTGCCGGGCAGTACCACCACCTGGTACAGCAATTGTAACGTCCCCAACCACAGGGCACTCCAGAGGGTGGTGCGGTCAGCCCAACACATCACCGGGGCCACGCTGTCTGCCCAGGACATCTACAGCACCCAGTGTCACAGGAAGGCCAAGAAGATCATTAATGACCTCAGTCACCGGAGCCATGGCCTGTTCACCCCGCTACCATCCTGTATAACTACTACTGTACACACCTTTTCTATTCATCAACGGTCTGTACTGTCTATTCACACCATATACACTGTAAAGTATATATTGAGTGTTGAAAACATTAGGAACACCTCCCTAATATTGAGTTGCATCCCCTTTTTCCCAAACAAGTACTTTTAGGTGTCAGGGAAAATGTAGAGTAATAAAGGGTACGGAATTTTCTTTAGAAATGTAGTGAAGTCAAAGTAAAAGTTGTCAAACATATAAATAGTAAAGTACAGATACCCCAAAAAACGACTTAAGTAGTACTTTTTGCCTTCCAGAGAGACAGGCAACAGCGCCTCTTCAACCTCAGAAGGCTGAAAAAATGTGGCTTGTCACCAAAAACACAAACTTTTACAGATGCACAATCGAAAGCATCCTGTCGGGCTGTATCACCGCCTGGTACTGCAACTGCTCCGCCCACAACCTTAAGGCTCTCCAGAGGGTAGTGAGGTCTGCACAGTGCATCACCGGGGGCAAACTAACTGCCCTCCAGGACACCTACACCACCCGATGTCACAGGAAGGCCATAAAGTTCATCAAGGACAACCACCCGAGCCACTGCCTGTTCACTCCGCTTTCATCCAGAAGGTGAGGTCAGTACAGGTGCATCAAAACAGGGACCGAGAGACTGAAAAACAGCTTCTATCTCAAGGCCATCAGACTGTTAAACAGCCATCACTAACATTGAGTGGCTGCTGCCAACATACCGACTCACATCTCTAGCCACTTTAATAATAAAAAATTGGATGTAATAAATGTATCACTAGTCACTTTAAGCAATGTCCCTTTATATAATGTTTACATACCCTACATTACTCATCTCATGTGTATATACTGTACTCTATACCATCTACTGCATCTTGCCTATGCCGTTCGGCCATCGCTCATCCATATATTTATATGTACATACAGTGGGGCAAAAAAGTATTTAGTCAGCCACCAATTGTGCAAGTTCTCCTACTTAAAAATATGAGAGAGGCCTGTAATTTTCATCATAGGTACACTTCAACTATGACAGACGAAATGAGAAAAAAATCCAGAAAATCACATTGTAGTATTTTTTATGAATTTATTTGCAAATTTGCTAAATTCCAAATTAGATCCATAATGTCGACAGAAACATGGCAAACGTTTTTTAGAATCAATCCTCAAGGTGCTTTTCAAATATCTATTCGATAATATATCAACCGGGACAGTTGGCTTTTCACTAGGACCGGGAGGAACAATGGCCGCCTCTCTCTTTTGCGCAAAAATCACTCTGAGAGCCCCCTCCTGACCACTTACGTAATGTGGTCGTTCACGCTCATTCTTCGAAATAAAGGCCTGCAACTATGTCTAAAGGCTGTAGACACCTTAGGGAAGCCATAGAAAAAGGAATCTGGATGATATCCCTTTCAATGGTCAATAAGGATGCATAGGAACACAAGGTTTCAAAATAAGAGTCACTTCCTGATTGGATTTTTCTCAGGCTTTCGCCTGCAATATCAGTTCTGTTATACTCACAGACAATGTTTTTACAGTTTTGGAAACTTCAGAGTGTTTTATATCCTAAGCTGTCAATTATATGCATATTCTAGCATCTGGTCCTGAGAAATAGGCTGTTTAGTTTGGGAACGTTATTTTTCCAAACATAAAAATAGTGCCCCCTAGCATCAAGAGGTTAAAGTATGTTTTTCTTAAGCGTTGGGAGTGGGCTGCTGGCCCATGTTGTCTCCAATGCTTCCCACAGTTGTGCCAAGTTGGTTGGATGTCCTTTGGGTGGTGGACCGTTCTCGTTACATACAGGAAACTGTTGAGCGTGAAAAATCCAGCAGCACTGCAGCTCTTGACACACTCAAACTATAATGGGTTTAGCATGCAACATCAATAAGGGATCATAGCTTTCACCTGGATTCACCTGGTCAGTCTATTTAATTGTTTTGTCAGTCTATGTCAATGTTTTGTACACTCAGTGTACATTTGTATTCTGAACTCGGACTTTGCTTGTGGTGATATTTCTTAGTTTTGTGTGTATTGTTTTGTATTGTTAGGTATTACTGCACTGACGGAGCTAGAAACATAAGCATTTCACTGCACCTGCGATAACATCGACAAAATATGTTTACACAACCAATACATTTTGATTCGGATCTTAATGTGTTGTTGTGGTTATTGTGTTGTTCCATGCGTTGTTTTGACCCTGCGATGTGTTAGTTCGTTCCTTATTATTGGTCTAGATGTGTCCACCTCCCTCCAGTAGCAGAGGTGATGGGGCTGTGTTATGAAGATGCCTCTGGAACATCACAGAAGTGAGAACAGAGGCTTTCTCACTAGAATATTTCTGGATATCACATCATCGTCTGCTGGCTGCAGCTCGAACATGCACGCTAATAAAATAACAATCAAAGGAACTCTGAAAGTCCTCCCCCTTTTTTCTCTGTTTGGCGAAACAACTAGCAGGCAATTTGCTGCCGGTAGGAGGTTGGGCAGGACAGCAGCCTGGAGCTAACAGAAGCATCAAACCATGGATCTGTGTCTCAGTCTGTGTGTGTCTGGAGCAGGGAAGAGGAGCAGAGGAGAGGAGAGGAAACGGGGCTGCTTCCATCTCTTCCCTTCTCTGGCCTAATCAACAAAACAGCCTCAGCTGCCCCTTCGGATCCCCTGCCAGGGTCCCTATCATCTTCTGATCAAATATTAATGTGTGATACTCAGCTTGCTCACTAAACCAAAGCCAATTAATATTATCTGTCAATTATTTACAGACCCTGAGGTGCGGAGGCAGTTCCCTGAGGACCACATCGGCCAGGTTCAGAATGCATAATTGACTTCCTTTTTCACCCCCCCACCCTTTATTCTTTCTTCCTCTCCCCTCTTTCATTTCCTTTTTTCCTTTTTATGCCTTCCTTCCTTTTTTGTTTATGTGTCTGTTTTATGTCTAAATGGTTGTCTTTGCAGTGTTTCAGTCTGAAGACATTCAGGCAGGCATTGCCGTGACGTTAACATTGCAGATAACTGAGATGAGTGGTACAGCACTCATCGCTAAGGCTTTGTGTTTGACTCTCATCCAGTCAGTACAGTGGAAGATAAAATAAAAACCAAACTATTTAAATGTGCCAAATACAAATGGTGTAGGGAGTACAAGTACCAGATCAATGAGCAGAGATATGAGGTATTTGAGGTAGATATGCACATAAAGGCAGGGTACAGTGACTAGGCATCAGGATAGGTAATAATAAGGTATTTGAGGTAGGTATGTACATAAAGGCAGGGTAGAGTGACTAGGCATCAGGATAGGTAATAATAAGGTATTTGAGGTAGGTATATATATAGAAGTACTCCAGATATAACAAACTGACCCTAGCCCCCCGACACATAAACTACTGCAGCATAAATACTGGAGGCTGAGACAGGAGGGGTCAGGAGACACTGTGGCCCCATCCGAGGACACCCCCGGACAGGGCCAAACAGGAAGGATATAACCCCACCCACTTTGCCAAAGCACAGCCCCCACACCACTAGAGGGATATCTTCAACCACCAACTTACCATCCTGAGACAAGGCTGAGTATAGCCCACAAAGATCTCCGCCACGGCACAACCCAAGGGTGGGCGCCAACCCAGACAGGATGACCTTATCAGTGACTCAACCCACTCAGGTGACGCACCCCTCCCAGGGACGGTATGAGAGAGCCCCAGTAAGCCAGTGACTCAGCACCTGTAATAGGGTTAGAGGCAGAGAATCCCAGTGGAAAGAGGGGAACTGGCCAGGCAGAGACAGCAAGGGTGGTTCGTTGCTCCAGAGCCTTTCCGTTCACCTTCCCACTCCTGGGCCAGAATACACTCAATCATATGACCCACTGAAGAGATGAGTCTTCAGTAAAGACTTAAAGATTGAGACCGAGTTTGCGTCTCTGACATGGGTAGCCAGACCGTTCCATAAAAATGGAGCTCTATAGGAGAAAGCCCTGCCTCCAGCTGTTTGCTTAGAAATTCTAGGGACAATTAGGAGGCCTGCGTCTTGTGACCGTAGCGTACGTGTAGGTATGTACGGCAGGACCAAATCAGAGAGATAGGTAGGAGCAAGCCCATGTAATGCTTTGTAGGTTAGCAGTAAAACCTTGAAATCAGCCCTTGCTTTGACAGGAAGCCAGTGTAGGGAGGCTAGCACTGGAGTAATATGATCAAATTTTTTGGTTCTAGTCAGGATTCTAGCAGCCGTATTTAGCACTAACTGAAGATTATTTCGTGCTTTATCCGGGTAGCCGGAAAGTAGAGCATTGCAGTAGTCTAACCTAGAAGTGACAAAAGCATGGATTAATTTTTCTGCATCATTTTTGGACAGAAAGTTTCTGATTTTTGCAATGTTACGTAGATGGAAAAAAGCTGTCCTTGAAATGGTCTTGATATGTTCTTCAAAAGAGAGATCAGGGTCCAGAGTAACGCCGAGGTCCTTCACAGTTTCATTTGAGACGACTGTACAACCATTAAGATTAATTGTCAGATTCAACAGAAGATCTCTTTGTTTCTTGGGACCTAGAACAAGCATCTCTGTTTTGTCCGAGTTTAAAAGTAGTATGTTTGCAGCCATCCACTTCCTTATGTCTGAAACACATGCTTCTAGCGAGGGCAATTTTGGGGCTTCACCATGTTTCCTTGAAATGTACAGCTGTGTGTCATCCGCATAGCAGTGAAAGTTAACATTATGTTTTCGAATGACATCCCCAAGAGGTAAAATATATAGTGAAAACAATAGTGGTCCTAAAACGGAACCTTGAGGAACACCGAAATTTACAGTTGATTTGTCAGAGGACAAACCATTCACAGAGACAAACTGATATCTTTCCGACAGATAAGATCTAAACCAGGCCAGAACTTGTCCGTGTAGACCAATTTGGGTTTCCAATCTCTCCAAAATAATGTGGTGATCGATGGTATCAAAAGCAGCACTAAGGTCTAGGAGCACGAGGACAGATGCAGAACCTCGGTCTGATGCCATTAAAAGGTCATTTACCATCTTCACAAGTGCAGTCTCAGTGCTATGATGGGGTCTAAAACCAGACTGAAGCATTTCGTATACATTGTTTGTCTTCAGGAAGGCAGTGAGTTGCTGCCTTACCTATACTGATGCCTAGTCACTCTACCCTGTACATAAAGGCAGAGTAGAGTGACTAGGTATCAGGATAGATAATAATAAGGTATTTGAGGTAGGTATGTACATAAAGGCAGGGTAGAGTGACTAGGCATCAGAATAGGTAATAATAAGGTATTTGAGGTAGGTATGTACATAAAGGCGGGGTAGAGTGACTAGGCATCAGGATATGTAATAATAAGGTATTTGAGGAAGGTATGTACATAAAGGCGGGGTAGAGTGACTAGGCATCAGGATAGGTAATAATAAGGTATTTGAGGTAGGTATGTACATAAAGGCAGGGTACAGTGACTAGGCATCAGGATAGGTAATAATAAGGTATTTGAGGTAGGTATGTACATAAAGGCAGGGTATAGTGACTAGGCATCAGAATAGGTAATAATAAGGTATTTGAGGTAGGTATGTACATACAGGCGGGGTAGAGTGACTAGGCATCAGGATAGGTAATATTAAGGTATTTGAGGTAGGTATGTACATAAAGGCAGGGTAGAGTGACTAGGCATCAGGATAGGTAATAATAAGGTATTTGAGGTAGGTATGTACATAAAGGCAGGGTATAGTGACTAGGCATCAGAATAGGTAATAATAAGGTATTTGAGGTAGGTATGTACATAAAGGCAGGGTATAGTGACTAGGCATCAGGATAGATAATAATAAGGTATTTGAGGTAGGTATGTACATAAAGGCAGGGTATAGTGACTAGGCATCAGGATAGGTAATAATAAGGTATTTGAGGTAGGTATGTACATAAAGGCAGGGTATAGTGACTAGGCATCAGGATAGGTAATAATAAGGTATTTGAGGTAGGTATGTACATAAAGGCAGGGTATAGTGACTAGGCATCAGGATAGGTAATAATAAGGTATTTGAGGTAGGTATGTACATAAAGGCAGGGTATAGTGACTAGGCATCAGGATAGGTAATAATAAGGTATTTGAGGTAGGTATGTACATAAAGGCAGGGTATAGTGACTAGGCATCAGGATAGGTAATAATAAGGTATTTGAGGTAGGTATGTACATAAAGGCAGGGTATAGTGACTAGTAATCAGGATAGGTAATAATAAGGTATTTGAGGTAGGTATGTACATAAAGGCAGGGTATAGTGACTAGGCATCAGGATAGGTAATAATAAGGTATTTGAGGTAGGTATGTACATAAAGGCAGGGTATAGTGACTAGGCATCAGAATAGGTAATAATAAGAGTATGAATAAAAAACAGAGGAGCAACAGTATGGGATCAGTGTGAAACTGTGTATGTGTGTGTATAGGTGTGTGTGCGTGTGTATGTATGTGTGTGTGTTGTGTTGGTATGCGTGTGTGTGCGTATGTAGTGTGTGTGAATGTGTGTGACTTTTTTGTGAGAGTGTCAGTGTATTGTTTATGACTGTGTATATAGTGCGTATACATGGTATTGTGAATGTGTATAGAAACAGTGTAAGATAGGGACAACGCAGATAGTCCATGTAACCATTTAATAAATTATTTAGCAGTCTTATGGCTTGGGGGCAGAAGCTGCCTCAGGCCTGTTGATCCAGAGCCAATGCTCCAGTACCATTTGCCAGATGGTAGTAGAGCTAACAGTCTATGGCTTGGGTGGCTGAAGTCTTTGACAATTTTTAGGGCCTTCCTCTGACACCGCCTGATATAGAGGTCCTGGATGGCAGGGAGCTTGCCCCCAATGATGTACTGAGCTGACTGCACCACCCTCTGTAGTGCTTTGTGGTTGAGGACACTGCATTTGCCATACGAAGCTGTGATGCAGCCAGTCAAGATGCTCTTGATGGTGCAGCTGTAGAACTTTTTGAGGATCCGAGGGCCCATTACAAATATTTTCAGCCCCCTGAAGGGGAAGAGCCAGTGTCGTGTATTCTTCATGACTGTGTGGGTGGGTGTGGACCATGTTAAGTCCTTAGTGATGTGGACGCCAAGGAACTTGAATCTTTCAACCCGCTCCACTACAGCCCCGTCGATGTGGATGAGGGCATGCTCTCCCTTCTTTCTCCTGTAGTCCACGATCAGCTCCTTACTCTTACTGATGTTGAGGGAGAGGTTGTTTTCCTTTCACCACACTGCCAAGTCTCTGAACTTCTCTCTGTAGGCTATTTCATTGCCATCTGTGATCAGGTCTACTACGGTCGTGTCATCAGCAAACCTGATGATGGTGTTGGAGTCATGCGTGGCCACGCAGTCGTGGTTGAACAGGGAGTACAGGAGGGGACTGAGCACGCACCCCTGAGGGGCCCCGTGTTGAGGGTCAGCGTGGCGGAGGCACTGTTGCCTACCCTCACCACCTGGGGCCAGCCCGCCAGGGAGTCCAGGATCCAGTTGCAGAGGGAGGTGTTTAGTTCAAGGGTCCCGAGCTTGGTGATGAGCTTAGATTGGATTATGTTGAACGCTGAGCTGTAGTGTATGAACAGCATTCTCACATAGTTGTTTCCCCTTTTGTCCAGGTCGGAGAGGGCAGTGTGAAGTGCAGTACAGATTGCGTCATCTGTGGATCTGTTGGGGCGGTATGCGAATTGGAGTGGGTCTCAGGTGTTGGGGATGATGATGTTGATGTGTGTCATGACCAGACTTTCAAAGCACTTCATGATTACAGATGTGAGTGCTACGGGACGATAGCCATTTAGGCAGGTTACCTTGGAATTCTTGGGAAGAGGGACATTCTTATCAGTTGGTATCACTGATGCACAGCAATAAGAAATACCCTCTTAGTCTCCGCTCCTAGTGGTTTGCCTTATCTCCATCACCATCCGCTGTTATTACAATGAGCATAGATTTTTTTCCCTTTCTCATACTGCATTATTTTATCTGTCAAATATAGACACAGAGTGCCTTTGGGTGTAGTGTGTGATTACACATGTGTAACATGTTCTATTATTTCTTCAAACAGGCCTGTGATGGGCCAGGCCAGAGGTGTGCTTTTAACCCCCCAGGCATGCTGGCTGCTCTCTGCTCCTGTAATCAGCCAGGGCTGTTTGTCCTTCTGCCTGGCTATGTTTTAGTCTCCCACTCTCACACTCATATGATGGCTGAGACAGAAGACCCAGTCTGTGTTAATGGAGTTTTCATTCTCAGAAGTCTTTGTTCAATACAGTAAAGAGTCTGCCTCCGACTGGTGTGTTTGTGTAGCTCTCTGAGCGGAGGCAGAGAGAGAGGGAAGAGGGGGAGGAAGGAGGGAGGAGAAAGGGGTGCCGGGGCACTGAGACTGGCATCTGGGAAAGAATAATGATGGCCGGCCTTTTGGATCCCTTGAGCCACAAAGCTACCACTTCTCTCTCTAAAGATGGAGAGAATAAAGGGGAAAGAAGAAAGACAGCGGATGAAAGGGGAGCCAGTCCTGACAGTGTATTTGTGCTGCTACTAAACTCCTACCACCTCCCATAATGCACTCTGACCTGACAGGCCCTCTAATTGGCTGGCTTGCTAAACAGTCTGTAAATGTCTACGCTTTAATCCTTCAACTCTCTTTTAACGTTCCAAATCCACAAGGGGTTTGCCTTCCATATGTTGTGTAATGTAATATTTGCTCTTGCTCTCTTGAGTTAGTTCTTATGTAGCTACAACTAGCTATTCTAACTCAAATTCTGTACGCATTATGTCTTCAGCCATTGTGTGCCCTAATAGTTAAAGATAAGCTGTTTTTGCCACAGTGTTCCTCTCTTTACTGCATGTGAGCAGAAAGACGGCTCCCTCTCATTAGTGTTGCCTTTACAGCTCAGATCTCACCGTTCGTTCGTTTATGTGAGGGGTTTAATCTGATATGTAAATATGGTGTTTGATCCAAAGTGATGGTCTAACGAGCTGAATCTCTGCTTATAACCGCCTTTTTCGCACTCGTAATTAAAACAAAGCCGGTTTGCTCTGTTCTCAGCTCACTATCACTCTCTCTTTCGCTCTCTATCCCCCCTCTCTCACTCCCCCTCTCCCCCTCTCTCCCCTCTCCCTCTTCCCCTCTCCCCTTCTTTTCCCCTCTCTCCCCTCTCCCCTCTCCCCTCACCCCCTCTCTTCTCTCTCCTCTCCCCTCTCCCCTCACCCCCTCTCTTCTCTCTCCTCTTTGACACAAACACAGCTCAGTGTGATGTATACTTTTAATCCTGTACATTGTACAGCTGGCTGCATATTCTGTCAGACCTATTGCTATGAAGTACTTTTGTCAAATTTGAAATGCATCATTTGATGCTGGGCTCTTTTGAAGTCAGTGTTTTGTGGGCTGTTTTAACTCTTGGGCAAAGGGACAGCAGTGGTGTGTACTGGGGACTATTCAAATGACTGACCTCTAAATGACAGACAGAGCAAACTGTGCTATGAATAAACAGGGCTTTTAAGCAGTGTTGGACACTGCCTTTGTAAGGCTGGAATAATCATGCTCACATCATACAGTTTGGTAAAGGCCTAGTGTTTTTCTGAGTGTAATTTGTGTTGCGTTGATGGTGAACTCCCATTAGCCCAGAGAGCCTTGTTGCTAAATCGTACTACAGTAGGTTCCATCACAGGCCTTTCTCTCCTGTCAAGGTAAAGATGGAGGGAAGGCAGTTCACTCAAGAGGTAAGTGAACTAGATTAGTCTTTGGTGTGATACACAAATAACAATTTGTGGATACGACTCTGGTGACTCAATTTCGTTTCATATTTCACAATGAATTTGTCTGCAGTAAAGTTAACAGTATGCTGCAGGGACCGCTACTGACGGAAGGAACAGGCTGGCAACAGCAGAGAACATAGAGAGGGATGAAGACCCAGCAGATAAAGAGAGAGCGGAGGGGAGGGGGGAAGAGATAAGAGGGGGAGAGAGAACATATAGATAGAGAGAGACAAACACAAATAGACCCGACAGAACCCCACCACCACAACACAATTAGACCCAACCAAATCATGAGAAAACAAAAAGATAATTACTTGACCCGTTAGTAAGAATTTACAACAAAAAAACAGAGCAAACTAGAATGCTATTTGGCCCTTAACAGAGAGTACACAATGGCAGAATATCTGACCACTATGACTATGACTATGACCCAAAATGAAGGAAATCTTTGACTATGTACATACTGAGTGAGCATAGCCTTGCTGTTGAGGAAGGCCGCCGAAGGCAGACATGGCTCTCAAGAGAAGACAGGCTATGTGCACACTGCCCACAAAATGAATGTAGAAACTGAGCTGCACTTCCTAACCTCCTTCTGAATGTATGACCATATTAGAGACACATGTTTCCCTCAGATTACACAGACCCACAAAAAATTTGAAAACCAATCCAATTTTGATATACTCCCGTATCTATTGGGTGAAATACCCCAGTGTGCCATCACAGCAACAATATTTGTGACCTGTTGCCACAAGAAAAGGGCAACCTGTGAAGAACAAACACCATTGCAAATGCAACCTATATTTATGTGTATTTTTTTTCCCTTTTGTACTTTAACTATTTGCACGTCATTACAACACTGAATATAGACATAATATGACACTTTAAAACTTTTTTGAGTGTAATGTTTACAGATCCATTTTTACTGTTAATTTCACTTCTGTTATGATCTATTTCACTAGCTTTGGCAATGTAAACATATGTTTCCCATGCCAATAAAGCCCCTTAAATTGAAGGACGATCTGGCTGTAGCTGTTTCATGCAAGGTGTGAGGGAGAACGCGAGACCCCAGTGCTCCAATGCTCAACATTTAGGATCAGGTTTCCTTGGACCCTTCCTGGAAAGGGGGCAGAGAAGGAGAGATGAGATGGGAGGAAAATGTAGGTTTGCTGGGTATTAAAGAGCTCAGGACTGGTGTAGAATACCACCTGTGTTTTCGACAAGGCCGCCGTGGGGTCCTGAGAGGGCTACCCCAGCAGCTGCCCTTCTTCACGCCTGTTTGTGAGGAGCTGTCGATAAGTCTCAGCTTAAAGGGGAAGAGAAGAAAAGGGTGAAATAGGATGCTTCCTGCCCTTTAACATGCCAGAGGCTTCGTTAAGGGAACCTGTGAAATCAGTTTAATAGGCTGACATCACCCCTGCGCCTCAGTGACCTGCCCCTCTAGAGAGATGCCTTCCTCTCCTCTCCTCTTCTCTCTCCTCTCCTCCTGTCGGTTTGACATTGAGGGATAGGAGTTTGATGTGTTTTTACATTGACCCCCCTCTGTTTTTACACTGATGCTACTCGCTGTTTATTATCTATGCATAGTCACTTTACCCCTACCTATATGTACAAATAACCTCGACTAACCTGTGCCCCCGCACATTGACTCGGTACCGGTACCCCCTGTATATAGCCTTGTCATTGTTATTTTATTGTGTTACTTTTGAATTTAAATATTTTTTTCAACTTTAGTTTAATTAGTAAATATTTTCTCAACTCTATTTCTTGAACTGCATTGTTGCTTAAGGGCTTGTATGTAACATTTCAAGGTAAGGTCTACACCTGTTGTATTCGGGGCATGTGACAAATACAATTTGATTTGATTTGTTGCTTCCTCCATGTTTCAGTAGAAGTGTTCACCTCCATTTCCCTGCCACTGATGAGCATCCCAGGTTTGCCCCCTCTTCCTCATCCTCTTGCATCTGTCGGATGCTGTTACACCACACTAAAAGAAAAGGACTGCTAAGATTCAAATCTGTTTTACACACTCATTTTGGCACATAGATCAACGAGCCAGTGAAGAACCAGTACGTTTCTGAAGAGCAGTTCAATGGGAGGACTTCCTTGACTACTTCAGCCCTCCTGACATTACTGAATAGAATATAGTGCGGCCTCCTGCTAGGTATGGCTGCTGAAAGGGAGATCACTACTTCTGCCCACCTTATTTATTCTCTTTCCCCTCTTTAGGCGTTAAAGCATGGAACATGACGTTAATGTGCATACCGGCTGCTTGAACCCAGGATCACAGGTCAGCCATTTTAATAGAGAAGGTCAAGCCTTTCTCAAAGGGATAGCAGCCCAACGCCTCCATTAATGTAGAGCAGGAATGTTGCCATAAAAAAAGACTTCCTCATGTAATGTGTCCCTCAGAGCATTGAGGAGCATTAACATTATATCATTACACAAGTACCTGCATCTCTCCTCATTTTGAATGGTTTGACATACATTCATCTCATGCTATGAAGAATGTGACTGGCAAGAAGAAATCACAGCAGAGTTGTTGTAATGTAAGTGTGTGTGTGTGTGTGTGTGTGTGTGTGTGTGTGTGTGTGTGTGTGTGTGCACGTGTGTGTATACTTTGGACAGAGTGTCTGTTATGGCTGCATCTGTGTTTTTTCATGGATATTGTACTGTATGAGATTATGTGTGAGCTTTGTATCTGTGCTGTTTCTGGAAGTTGTACAAAATAGTGCGTGACTGTCTGTCTGTGCTGTATCTGTCTCCATGCTGACACCACTGACTGTGGTGCTGCTGGTGCCCATGTCTGTGGGCAGCCCTTGGGGGAGAGAGCAGGGTCTATCCTGCTGGGGATGAAAGCAGGAGGCATCTGGCTACAGCGGAGCCTCCAAAAACTCAAAGTACCATAAGATCCCCCTCCTAGTTTAGCCAAACAAGCTGGACTAATCCCAAGTATCAGGGGATGTTCTGTCAAAACAAGCAGCATGGCCCTAAGGCAAGACCATCCAGTGAGCAGTGAAGGGCCAGGGAGAGAGAGAGGCCCATACATTAGCATAATGCCTCTCAGTAGTGAGCTGGTGAGCGGCTGGACTGACAGACCGAGCACAGGGGCACACTAACACGCTGGGGGTTTGGGCTGAGCGAGGGGGGCTAGGGGGGGCAGGGGGCTTGGAGATGGAGACTGGGGATGAAATAAAGAGGGGCATGTTGTAGTGTGGTGTAGACCAGCCTGCTGATGGGATAGCAGCTTTGTCTGTCTGTCTGTCTGTCTGTCTGTCTGTCTGTCTGTCTGTCTGTCTGGCTGGCTGTCTGGCTGGCTGTCTGTCTGGCTGTCTGCCAGTGAAGGCTAGCTTTTAACTGGATGGATCGTCAATAGAGATAAGCCACTTAATATGCTATATGCAATTGATTTCCATGTAGCATACCTGTATTTGCACACATTTGAATACATCTATTGATTTCCTAGTCAATATTTTACATGGACGCTCTACCTCTTTTGAATGTGAATGTTGCTTTCTGGTTCAGGGTCTGGTTTGTTAGTTTGTTTACCCACAGTCAACTCTTCATTTTCTAATATAACATCAATGTATTGAATTTGTCTGTCTCTTTGTCGTTACTGCAACCCATTTAATTCTGCATATGCACAAGTGGTCAGTGAAACAAATGAGGTGGCAGTATATGTTATTACCTCTAATGGGAACATAATGGGGTTAGTCCAGGCCATATCATAATGAATATCAATATTACTAATACCATTAGCCTTTCCTTTATTAAAGTGCTTCATCATCTCACAGACACTCATTCTAATACTGAGCAGGAGGAGGTTGTAGTAATAGTAGTAGCAATAGCAGTAGTGGTGGCATTATATATTGTTGACGTGGTGGTGGCAGTAGTAGCCATAGTACGATATGCTATAGCAGTAATTGTAGTGGTGGTGATGATAATTATGGTAGTGATAGTGGAGGTGATGGTTGTGGTAGTGATAGTGAAGGGGATGATTGTGGTAGTGATAGTGGGGGTGATGGTGGTGATAGTGATGGTGATGATGATTGTGGTAGTGATAGTGGAGGTGATGGTTGTGGTAGTGATAGTGAAGGAGATGATTGTGGTAGTGATAGTGGGGGTGATGGTGGTGATAGTGATGGTGATGATGATTGTGGTAGTGATAGTGGAGGGGATGAGTGTGGTCGTGATAGTGAAGGGGATGACTGTGGTCGTGATAGTGAAGGGGATGATTGTGGTAGTGATAGTGGAGGTGATGGTTGTGGTAGTGATAGTGAAGGGGATGATTGTGGTAGTGATAGTGGAGGTGATGGTTGTGGTAGTGATAGTGAAGGAGATGGTTGTGGTAGTGATAGTGGAGGTGATGGTTGTGGTAGTGATAGTGAAGGGGATGATTGTGGTAGTGATAGTGGAGGTGATGGTTGTGGTAGTGATAGTGGAGGTGATGGTGGTAATAGTGGTGGTGATGATGATTGTGGTAGTGATAGTGGAGGTGATGGTTGTGGTAGTGATAGTGGAGGTGATGGTTGTGGTAGTGATAGTGAAGGGGATGATTGTGGTAGTGATAGTGGAGGTGATGGTGGTAATAGTGGTGGTGATGATGATTGTGGTAGTGATAGTGGAGGTGATGGTTGTGGTAGTGATAGTGGAGGTGATGGTTGTGGTAGTGATAGTGAAGGTGATGGTTGTGGTAGTAATAGTGGAGGTGATGGTTGTGGTAGTGATAGTGAAGGGGATGATTGTGGTAGTGATAGTGGAGGTGATAGTGGAGGTGATGGTGGTGATGATGATTGTGGTAGTGATAGTGGAGGTGATGGTTGTGGTAGTGATAGTGAAGGGGATGATTGTGGTAGTGATAGTGGAGGTGATGGTGGTAATAGTGGTGGTGATGATGATTGTGGTAGTGATAGTGGAGGTGATGGTTGTGGTAGTGATAGTGGAGGTGATGGTTGTGGTAGTGATAGTGAAGGGGATGATTGTGGTAGTGATAGTGGAGGTGATGGTGGTGATAGTGGTGGTGATGATGATTGTGGTAGTGATAGTGGAGGGGATGGTTGTGGTAGTGATAGTGGAGGGGATGATTGTGGTAGTGGTGGTGAAGATAGTGATGGTTATGATGATTGTGCTTGTGGTGATGATAGTGACTGTGACGATTATGAGGATTGTGGTAGTGATAGTGGTGATAGTGTTGGTGAAAGCGGTGGTGATGGTGTTGATAGTGGTGGTGATGATAGTGATAGTGGTAATAATAGATTTTCAACAGGGAATCCCTTCCCTTCTACCCCCAGCCCTTCTACTCCTGCTGGGATTGTGTTTGGAGCAGATCCAGTTGATTATCATTTCAGCCAACTGTCACTCATAAGGAGGCAGGTTCCTGGGCCCAATTATCTTTGAAAAGCCAGCCATGGAGAATGGATGTGATCAATGAGGCCGATGCCAGCGTCGATAGGCTCCGAGTCAGGCCTATTGATCAGCCGACACGTATAGACAAGCGCTGTGAGCTGTATAATGTCAGCTGGGCTGGTGGGTGTAGGGATGGTGGGGGGTGGAGGGTGTGCTTGGGCAGGAGGGGCAGGGAGGAGTGGTGGTGGTGCAGTGTGGTGCGGGGGCCTCAGGTGTGCAGCGTCAGGGGGAAGAGAAGAGGTGACCGTGTGTGGGTCCAGGAGCCCCAGGGGAGGGGGAGCAGGATCAGGACCTGCCCTGACTCCCAGCAGCACACGGCACGGCAGCAGGGTGACGAGCAGCCTGGCCTGGCAGCCCCTCCCACCACCCCCAACTCTACCACCTCCACAACCGCAATTAAAAGTCTGGTTCAGTCACAGGCTGGAGCGCAGTAAAATACAGCACACAACAACCCTCTCACCTTACGCCCAGGGTCTAGGAGAAACATGCCCGCATTCAAGCATACACACACACACACAAATATTCACTCTTTCTTGTTCAGATATACATGGTCTCCCAGCACAGCTATACATAAATATATACTCACACAAGCACACCCGCACCCTCCCTCCCCCTCTCAAAATCTGTTTTCCATTCTCTGAGCTAGTTCCCCTAAGCTGTGGCGTCGCCTCAGTAATGATGGACGATTATTGCTCTCAGATTGCTTTATGATATATGCACTCGTTAAAACTAAAAGCCTGATCGTTTCACTTAAGTAACCTTTCTGTACATCATTTTGAGTGTGAAACTAATAACGTGAGTTTCATGTGACGGACTGGAAATTAAGGAATTTTTTACATGCCGAGACATAGCTATTCTATATGGCTTTAGAAAGAGATGGTGTTCTATAATCTATATATCACTACACAGGAAAAGCATGGGCTTCATAACGTACTGTAAACATTGAACAATGTAGTCATTAATGTAATTGGTTGCTAACATATCCCCCTTCTTACCATCCAAGAAAAAGAGGAATTGTGACGATTGTTTATCTTTATTAGCCTGGTAAGTACCTCATTTGAAATATTTATGTTCAGTGCCTTCAGAAAGTATTCACACCCCTTTACTTTTTCCACATTTTGTTGTGTATTCATACAAACAATATCCCATAATGTCAAAGTGGAATTATGTTTTTTTAATACATTTTTTGGAACAAATTAATTCAAGATGAAAAGTTGAAATGTCTTGAGTCAATAAGTATTCAACCCCTTTGTTATGCAAGCCTAAATAAGTTCAGGAGTAAAAATGTTCTTAACAAGTCACATAATAAGTTGTATGGACCCACTCTGTGTGCAATAATAGTGTTTAACATTTTTTTGAATGACCTCCTCATCTCTGTACCACCACACATACAATTATCTCTAAGGTCCCTCAGTCGAGTAGTGAATTTTAAACACAGATTTAACCACAAAGACCAGGAAGTTTTCCAATGCCTCTCAAAGAAGGGCACCTAAAAAAAATTGGCCATTGAATATCTCTTTGAGCATGGTGAAGATATTAATTACACTTTGGATGGTGTATCAATACACCCAGTCACGACAAAGATTTAGGCGTCCTTCCTAACTCAGTTGCCGGAGAAGAAGGAAACCACTCATGGATTTCACCATAAGGCAAATGGTGACTTTAAAACAGTTACAGTTTAATGGCTGTGATAGGAGAAAACTGTGGACGGATTAGCAACATTGTAGTTACTGCACAGTACTAACCTAAATTACAGAGTGAAAAGAAGGAAGTCTGTACAGAATACAAATATTCCAAACATGCATCCTGTTTGCAGTAAGGCACTAAAGTAAAACTGCAAAACATGTGGCAAAGAAATTAACTTTTTGTCCTGAATATAAAGCGTTACATTTGGGGAAAATCCAACACAACACATCACTGAGTATCACTCTTATTTTCAAGCATGGTGGTGGCTGCATCGTGTTATGGGTATGATTGTCATCGGCAAGAACTAGGGAGTTTTTGGGGGATAAAAAGAAACGCAATAGAGCAAAGCACGGGCAAATCCTAGAGGAAAGCCTGGTTCAGGCTGCTTTCCAACAGACACTGGGAGAGAAATGCAATAACAATAACCCAAAACATAAGGCCAAATATACACTGAAGTTGCTTACCAAGACAAAATTATGCTGAGTGGCATAATTATAGTTTTGACTTAAATAGGCTTGAAAATCTCTTGCAAGTCTTGAAAATGGCTGTTAACTTTTTATGGCTGCAGGGGCAGTATTGAGTAGCTTGGATGAAAAGGTGCCCATTGTAAACGGCCAGCTCCTCAGTCTCAGTTGCAAATATATGCATATTATTATTAGTATTGGATAGGAAACACTCTGAAGTTTCTAAAACTGTTTGAATTATGTCTGTGAGTATAACAGAACTCATATAGCAGGCAAAAACCTGATAAATTCCACTTCTGTTTTTTTTTCTGGGGGTGGCAGATCTTCAACCAAGCTCTCATTGAAATTACAGCGAGATATGGATGAGTTTTCACTTCCTACGCCTTCCACTGGATGCCAACAGTCAATAGAACATCATTTGACATGTTTCTACTGACTGTTACGGAACTTTTGGACATTTCGTCACGTCGTAGTGGACGCGCTTTGTGACTTTGGAATTGTTTACCAAACGCGCTAACCAAAGTAGCTAATTGGACATAAATAACGGACATTTTCGAACAAATCAAGCATTTATTGTGGACCTGTGATTCCTAGGACTGCATTCTGATGAAGTTCATCAAAGGTAAGGAAACATTTATCATGTATTTTCTGGTTTCTGTTGACTCCAACATGGCGGCTAATTTGGCTTCTGTTCTGAGCGCCGTCTCAGATTATTGCATGTGTTGCTTTTTCCGTAAACTGTTTTTGAAATCTGACTCGGCAGTTGCATTAAGGAGAGGTATATCTATAATTCCCTGTGTATAACTTGTATTATCATCTACATTTATGATGAGTATTTCTGTTGAAACGATGTGGCTATGCAAAATCACTTGATGTTTTTGGAACTAGTGAATCTAAATAGCCAATGCAAACTGGGTCTTTCAGCATGACAATGATCCCAAACACACCGCCCAGGCAACGAAGGAGTGGCTTCGTAAGAAGCATTTCAAGGTCCTGGAGCGGCCTAGCCAGTCTCCAGATCTCAACCCCATAGAAAATCTTTGGAGGGAGTTGAAAGTCCGTGTTGCCCAGCAACAGCCCCAAAACATCACTGCTCTAGAGGAGATCTGCATGGAGGAATGGGCCAAAATACCAGCAACAGTGTGTGAAAACCTTGTGAAGACATACAGAAAACGTTTGACCTCTGTCATTGCCAACAAAGGGTATATAACAAAGTATTGAGATAAACTTTTGTTATTGACCAAATACTTATTTTCCACCATAATTTGCAAATAAATTCATTATAAATCCGACAATGTGATTTTCTGGATTTTTTTCCCTCATTTTGTCTGTCATAGTTGAAGTGTACCTATGATGACAATTACAGGCCTCTCTCATCTTTTTAAGTGGGAGAACTTGCACAATTGGTGGCTGACTAAATACTTTTTTGCCCCACTGTATATATACAGTTCCTTGCAAAAGTATTCATCCCCCCTTTTCCCCCCCTTTTTTTTATTGCATTACAACCTGTAAATTAAATAGATTTTTTGGGGACTTCATGTAATGGACATACACAAAATAGTCCAAATTGGTGAAGTGAAATGAAAAAAAAGGAAAAGCGGTGTGTGCATATGTATTCACTCCGTTTGCTATGAAGTCCCTAAATAAGATCTGGTGCAACCAATTAATTAATTAATTTTAATTAAATAAAGTCCACCTGTGTGCAATCTAAGTGTCACATGATCTGTCACATGATCTCAGTATATATACACCTGTTCTGAAAGGCCAACACCACTAAGCAAGGGGCACCACCAAACAAGTGGCATCGTGAAGACCAAGGAGCCCTCCAAACAGGTCAGGGACAGAGTTGTGGAAAAGTACAAATCAGGGTTGGGTTCTAAAAAAGTATCCGAAACTTTGAACATCCCACAGAGCACCATTAAATCCATTATAAAAAAATGGAAAGAATTTGGCAAACCTGCCAAGAGAGGGCCGCCCACCAAGACTCATGGACCAGGCAAGGAGGGCATTAATCAGAGAGGCAACAAAGAGACCAAAGACAACCCTGAAGGAGCTGCAAAGCTCCACAGCGGAGTTGGGGTATCTGTCCATAGGACCACTTTAATCCGTACACTACGCTGAGCTCGGCTTTACGGAAGAGTGGCCAGAAAAAAAGCCATTGCTTAAAGAAAAAAGTTTTTTTTTAAATTGGTGTTCGCCAAAAGGCATGTGGGAGACTCCCCAAACATATGGAAGAAGGTACTCTGGTCAGATGACACAAAAATTGAGCTTTTTGGCCATCAAGGAAAACACTATGTCTGGCGCAAACCCAATACCTCCCATCACCCTGAGAACGTCATCCCCACAGTGAAACATGGTGGTGGCAGCATCATGTTGTGGGGATGTTTTTCATCGGCAGGGACTGGGAAACTGGTCAGAATTGAAGGAATGATGGATGGCGCTAAATACAGGGACATTCTTGAGGGAAACCTGTTTCAGTCTTCCAGAGATTTGAGACTGGGACAGAGGTTCAGCTTCCAGCAGGACAATGACCTTAAAAGCAACACTCGAGTGGTTTAAGGGGAAACATTTAAATGTCTTGGAAGGGCCTAGTCAAAGCCCAGACCTCAATCCAATTGAGAATCTGTGGTATGACTTAAAGATTGCTGTACACCAGCGGAACCCATCCAACTTGAAGGAGCTGGAGCAATTTTGTCCTTGAAGAATGAGCTAACATCCCAGTGGCTAGATGTGCCAAGCTTATAGAGACATACCCCAAGAGACATGCAGCTGTAATTGCTGCAAAAGGTGGCTCTACAAAGTATTGACTTTGGGGGGGGGGTGAATAGTTATGCACGCTCAAGTATTCAGTTATTTTGTCTTATTTCTTGTTTGTTTCACAATTTAAAAAAAAATGCATCTTCAAAGTGTTAGGCATGTTGTGTAAATCAATTGATACATTGATACAAACCCCCCAAAAATCTATTTTCATTGCAGGTTGTAAAGCAACAAAATAGGAAAAATGCCAAGGGGTGTGAATACTTTCGCAAGCCACTGTATATATGTAACAGTATAACTTTAGACCATCCCCTCGCCCATACCCGGGCGCAAACCAGGGACCCTCTGCACACATCAACAACAGTCACTCACGAAGCATCGTTACCCATCGCTCCACAAAAGCCGCTGCCCTTGCAGAGCAAGGGGAACCACTACTTCAAGGTCTCAGAGCAAGTGACGTCACCGATTGAAATGCTATTTAGCTCGCACCACCGCTAACTAAGCTAGCCGTTTCACATCCGTTACACCAGCACCACCGCTAACTAAGCTAGCCGTTTCACATCCGTTACACCAGCACCACCGCTAACTAAGCTAGCCGTTTCACATCCGTTACACCAGCACCACCGCTAACTAAGCTAGCCGTTTCACATCCGTTACACCAGCACCACCGCTAACTAAGCTAGCCGTTTCACATCCGTTACACCAGCACCACCGCTAACTAAGCTAGCCGTTTCACATCCGTTACACCAGCACCACCGCTAACTAAGCTAGCCGTTTCACATCCGTTACACCAGCACCACCGCTAACTAAGCTAGCCGTTTCACATCCGTTACACCAGCACCACCGCTAACTAAGCTAGCCGTTTCACATCCGTTACACCAGCACCACCGCTAACTAAGCTAGCCGTTTCACATCCGTTACACCAGCACCACCGCTAACTAAGCTAGCCGTTTCACATCCGTTACATATATATTATTATTTGATTTCTCTTACTTTTTTTTTTACAAATGTTATTATGTCTGCAGTTTTTTCTCTTAAATATTACAAATCTGTGATTTTTGTATACAATGAATCTGAATGAACATACAGTATGTTCTCCTTTTGTTCACATTGATAGATGAGGCCTGTTGAGAGGGAGAGTGTTATAGGAAGAGGGAGAGAAAGAGAGGGGAGACAGACTACAGAAGATTTGATATAGGTTAGGGGCAATGGGGAGAGAGAGAGACATGGAGAAAGAGAACTGTCTTTATTCCTGGCTGGGGCAGACATTAAACTAAGTGAGAATCTTTCGTCCTCTTCAAAAGCCAGAAGTCCATACTAGCACTCGTGAATATGCTACACAATATGCTACACTCTAGCCGCCAAGCTGCACTGGGGGAATTGGGGCTAGAGACACACAGCAGACAGATTACACAATGGATGGGAGTGGCTGACAGACAGATAGACAGGCAGGCAGGGTGGGAGGGACATCCTCCCCTCTCCTCCCCTTATCACCTCTGCCTGCAGCATAACAGCCCAACCTGAAAACTGAACACTGCCTGGCTGCTGCTCCTGACTGGAGAGGAGAGGCAGCTTATTGTGCTCTTAAGATGGAGTGGTGGGACACACATGAATAATTATTACAGAGAGACAGAGACAGACAGGTGCTACTGTTCTATTGAGCTCCAGGAAGACAGTCCACTGTGGCCATGGCAGATTCGAGGATAGAGCAGGACAAGACCAGTTCCTGCCAGCAAGTGATAGAGGGGCGTGTGACCGTGTGTCACAGTCTCTATATAACATATTGAGTGACACTGTCAATAATATATTGCAGTCACGGACAACACTGTCTGTCACGACCTGCTGAGGAGATTGAGGACAGGAGTCTTATGCTCATCTAAGGGCCAAAATATTGGGTGCCACCAAACCCTCATGAAAGCTCCTTCAAAGCATTCAGTATCAGTCTAGGCAAGAGTCTAAGAATAGGTGCCCTCTGTATGTAGATGTTAGATCACAGGCCAGTGTTTCTCAACATGTAGGATTATGCTGACCGCTCAGTTAGCTGACATTGAGTCATATTTTTAATGCAAATTGTGCTCTAAGGATAAGCCCCATACACTTAGAAAAAAGGTTATTCGGCTGTCCCCACAGGATAACTCTTTTTGGTTCCAGGTAGAACTCTTTTGGGGTCCATGTAAGAACCCTTTCCAACCCAAAAGGGTTCTGTCTGGAACAAAGAGGAGCCCAAAAGGGTTCTGTCTGGAACAAAGAGGAGCCCAAAAGGGTTCTGTCTGGAACAAAGAGGAGCCCAAAAGGGTTCTGTCTGGAACAAAGAGGAGCCCAACAGGGTTCTCCTATGGGGACAGCAGAGGAACCCTGTTGGAACCCTTTTTCTAAGAGTGTAGCTTGCAATTCCAAGGTAAAGATTGTTGAGAGACTGTGCAAGGTATCTTTCCATACCCTCCCAGCTCTTCTCTCCCCTGTTTCGGCCACAAGCTGGTGAGCTGTGAGTTTGCTGGTTCCATGGCTGGTGCAGTGCTTATTCTCACTGCGGCTGGTGTGTTGTGTTGCACAGAGACTGGTGGTGTATAGTCCTGTGTGTGTGTGTCTAGTCCCCAGGCAGGCCCATGGCTCCAGGGGAACAGCTGAAGCTGAGGTTTGGTTAGTTGGGTGCAGTGCAGTCCTGTCAGCCCAGGCCCTGAGGCTCCCTTCCGCCTGCCCGCCACTCCCTCTCTTTCACTGTTCCCCATATGGTCCTACAGCGCCTTCCGGCTCCCCAGGGGCCTGTTAGCACCGTACCACGCAGCCACAGCTCTGTCCCCGTCCCCCACCCCTCATCCCCTCTCACCCCTGCACTGGGGCCCACTCTCTCTCACCCCAGAACCTTCTCTTTTGTGTTTCTCCTCTTTTTCGGATTCTCAAGATCACCCCAGATCATGTATAGCAATAAACCCAGATCTATCTCTATTCTCTCCTCCTGTTCTCACTCTGACTGATGTTGCCTCCCTCCTCCCCTCCTCCCTCCTCCCCTCCCTTCCACCTCTTTCTCCTCACCAACCTTTAATTGATGTGTCTCTTCAGCCTCACCCGGCCTTTTCTCATCTGTGTCTTATTTCTCCAGGCTGTGCCCTGTTGTATGGTGAGGGGTAGTTAATACATGGATTAATGGGTCCCATTACATGTATGAATTATCTCATTTTTCTGTTCCACAGGAAACTCTTCAGACTCAGAGCCCTGTTTGTTACCCCTCTGTCCATCTGTCCCTCCGTCCGTCTGTCTGCAGCAGACAGGTAGAGTGATCAGGTCTGGTTTATATGTGTCAGTCTGTTAGAGAGAGAACCCATTGAGGCACCTGTCTCTTGATGAGGGTCGCCAGGCTGGGGCTAATGTTGTACTGTCCCCTCTGGGCCTCCCTAAAAACACGCCTCTTCAATACAGCTATGACCAGAAGTAACTTTTCGTAACAAGTTAGGAGAGCTTTTTCCCTAACCCTTTTCCTAACCTTACCCTAATTCTCCTAACCTGCTATGTTAATTATCCTAACCTGCCACAAAAAAGTAACTTCCAGTCATAGCTGTATCGAAGTGACATGTTTTTGGGGATTATCGTCCCCACTCCGGACCCATCCCTCCAAAGCTCATCACTAAGCTAAGGACCCTGGGACTAAACACCTATCTCTGCAACTGGATCCTGGAATTCCTGACGGGCCACCCCCAGGTGGTAAAGGTAGGTAACAACACATCTGCCTCTCTGATCCTCAACACAGGGGCCCCTCAGGGGTGCATGTTCAGTCCCCTCCTGTACTCCCTGTTCACCCATGACTGCCTGGCCAAGCACGACTCCAACACCATTGTTAAGTTTTCCCGACGACACAACAGTGGTAGGCCTGATCACCGACAGCGATGAGACAGCCTATAGGGAGGTCAGAGACCTGTCAGTGTGGTGCCAGGATAACAACCTCTTCCTCAACGTGATCAAGACAAAGGAGATTATCATGGACTACAGAAAAAGGAGGGCCAAGCACGCCACCATTCTCATCCACGGGGCTGTATTGGAACAGGTTGAGAGCTTCAAGTTCCTTGGTGTCCACATCACTAATGAACTATCATGGTCCAAACACACCAAGACAGTAGTGAAGAGGACATTGCAACACCTATTGCCCCTCAAGAGACTGAAAAGATTTGGCATGGGTCCTCAGATCCTCAAAAAGTTATACAGCTGCACCATCGAGAGCATCCTGACTGGTTGCATCACCGCCTGGTATGGCAACTGTTCGTTCTCCGACTGCAAGGCACTACATAGGGAAGTACATCACTGGGGCCAAGGTTCCTGCCATCCAGGACCTCTATACCAGGCGGTGTCAGAGGAAGCCGCCCTAGTCATAAACTTTTCTCTCTGCTGCCGCACAGCAGGCGGTAATGGAGCGCTGATTCTAGGTCCAAAAGGCTTCTTAACAGCTTTTTTTCAGACTCCTGAACAGCTAATCAAATGGCTACGCAGATTATTTGCATCGACCCCACCCTCACTCCCGTTTTTACGCAGCTGCTACTCTCTGTTTATTTTCTATGCATAGTCACTTTACCTACATGTACATATTACCTCAATTACCTCGAATAACCTGTGCCCCCGCACATTGACTCTGTACCGGTACCCCTGGTATATAACCTCACTACTATTATTTTATTGTTGCTCTTTAATTACTTTTTAATTATAATTTTTTTAAACTTCAGTTCATTTTAGTAAATAATTTCTAAATACTTATTTTTCTTAAAACTGCATTGTTGGTTAAGGGCTTGTAAGTAAGCATTTCACTGTAAGGTCTACACCTGTTGTATTCGGCGCATTTGGCAAATACAATGGGATTTGATTTGATTTAAAACACACCACACTTCATCTTCACCAGCACCATCCCATGTTTCATTAAATCAGCTGTCACTACCTCTTAGGGATTGCCTGTGATTTATAAAGCAACTGAGGGCACTATTTCACACAAGTAATCAAACAGATCATGAAATGTCAGGTGGGGATTTGTACTGTTTGGTTACATTATGTCAGGAGTTGGAGTTATAGTGGATTTATAGCGATGGCTCTCGCGTGTGTGTCTGTACATTTATGGCGCATCGTTTCTGCTGCTCACAAACATGATGTGACTCTGCACCTGAGCTGGTGTTCATGTCTCTGCACAACACACACAGAACGCACCCAATAGAGCAGCATCCACTGAGTTGGTGTATATACATGTATTGCTTGCTTAGGAGAGTTCTCTCTCACTACAGAACTGTTTGTTCTGCATGAGCACACTCTAATGGGGCAGCAGGGTAGCCTAGTGGTTAGAGCGTTGGACTAGTAACTGCAAGGTTGCAAGTTCGATTCCCCGAGCTGACAAGGTACAAATCTGTCTTTTTGCCCCTGAACAGGCAGTTAACCCACTGTACCTAGGCCATCATTGAAAATAAGAATTAGTTCTTAACTGACTTGCCTAGTAAAATAAATAAATGCCTTCTCCCAAATATCACACTAATAGCAGTTTTTCTCTGCTAATGCTGAAAACATCTATTTTGAAGTCTGTTAGTGCCACACTTCATATGTAAAATCAAAGTATATTCTTATCAAATGAATGTACTATTTTGAATAGCCTACAAATAAAAGATGACAGAAATATGTTTTATGATTTACAATAGATGAATTCACATATTGAGTGCTAGCGCCCTCTATTGATCAGACGGGAATACCATGATTACTCAGGAGCGCTGCCTGGTTGTACCTCTCTCTCCATAACATACTGTTTGGTCTATGTGGTATTTAAAGCATGTTGGACCATGGTGTGTCTAATCTATCACATACTGTAAGACATATTTCTTTGATGTTTCACAGAGCCATTTGATTTATGGTGGACAAAGCACTGCAACAGTATCTACATGGCTAAGGACCGCATATCCTACAGAGGGATGTGGTCTGCAGTCTGATAAACATGTTAGCTGTGTGCGGTAGGAAAGGTCTGTCAAATTCTGAGTTCTGGATTGACCCTGTGTTTATGAGTCATCATAAGCTGGGTATTACAAGGCCTTGTATTGTATAGTAGGACTATCATACTGCATATGCAGGGATCTACCAAGGCTGTCATACAGTATGCTGCCGTCAGTCTGTTGTTGGCCGGGTGTGTCATGTCATATGTTTGGGGTCAGCTCTGTGTTGTGTTCCATGGCTGCATGGCCTTAGTGGCGGAAGTCCATTGCCCTGGAAACCCTCCAGCTCTGCCACTTTGAAACTCAATCTCTCAGGGTGCCGTGTTGTGTCTTTGAGTGGTATATCCCCCTTGCACTCACGCTGTCATCGAGTGGCTCTCTCTCTCTCTCCTCTCTCTCTGCTTCCAGCCCCCCCCCCCCCTTCTCTCTGCTCCATCTGTGTGTGTGCAGGGCTCCAGTCAAGCCTGCAGCTGGCCGTCTCTCCCTCGCCCAGCTCTCCCCTCCTCTGGGGTAAGACTCTGCAGGGGGTTGGGGTTCTGGATCCAGCTTAAAGAAAAGCAGCCAGATCAAGGACAAGAAATACTGGTGGAAAAAATAAATGTATGATCCTTTCTGTGAATCTCCCCCACCCCTTACTCCACTCTCCTTCTCCTCCTCCAAACCCCTCATCCTCCTCCTTTCTCTCTCTCTCTCTCTGTCTCTCTCTTTTCACTCCTCTCCCTCTCTGCTTCCCTATGTCTCTCGCTCTCAGCTGGTCCACCTCTATTTCTCTTAGCCGACTGTTTGTCTTAACTAGTTTCAGATGCTCTGTCTACAGAGATGAGAAGTGACTGTTTCATGTTGAGGGTAGGCTGCATGTTTATTGCAGACAGAGCCTTCCGGCATTAATGGGGGCTGCAGGTAGCCTAGTGGTTAGAGTGTTGGACTTGGACCGAAAGGTTGCTAGATCGAATCCCTGAGCTGACAAGGTAAAAATCTGTCGTTCTGCTCCTAAACAAGGCAGTTAACCTACTATTCCAAGGCTGTCATTGAAAATAAGAATTTGTTCTTAACTGATTTGCCTAGTAAAATAAATATAAAAAAGCAAATTCATTAAGTCAGATATCAAGATATTTCTCTACCCAGGAAAGGCAGTCACATAAGTTACATGAATGGCATTAATTATGTTCATGAAATGGTGAACTCAAACCTTTGGTGTAATTCAGAAATCCATTGCTCTATCTAGAATACCTCGAGATTGAATAAGATGGCTAAGCAGGTGTGTGTGTATAGCGTTTGTACAGTACAGTGAATGATTCTGTATTAGTAATGACTCTGAGTGAAGGAACGTTGAGCTTTGTCTCTGGAAGTATCATCAGGTACAGTGATTCATGTGGTACAGAGCCCATGCTACTGCCTCACACAGAAACATATTCATTCTTCTTATTCTCTTTCTATTTCAATCACTCTGTTCTTCAATTCATTCTTTTTCACACTTCTCACCCTTAGCCTGTACTCTCTCGTATTTTCCTCCCCTCTCTCCCTCTCTCCCTCTCCTTCCATTCCATTTGAAAGGTGTGATATTGCTTTAATTGAGCAGAAACATGTGGAGAGATCAGACATATCTCAAGGGATTAAAGGAAAGCTGGGAGTTTGTGCGACTGGCAGCCTGTGTTTGGAGCAAGGGGTCTGCTGGGAATGAATGTAGTTAGTGTGACCTTTGACCTGGCAGGCTGTTGACGTGGAAGGCAGCCAAGAGGGGTCCAACAGAACGCTTTTGTTAATCTCATTCAGGGCTCCCTGTGAACCCCGGGCAGCAGGGGGAAGTTGGCAGCTCAGACCTGTGGAATGCCGGAGCTCTTCTTTCCCATGCTTTGGAAAGAGAGGTGGGCCCTGGACCAGCAAGACTCCTTTAGCAGGAGCTCCTCCACTCAGCTCAATCGACACTGACAGTTTCCTGGGTTAGGCTTGCCAACTGGCAGAGCAGCAGAGCAGGGCGACGAATGTGCTCCGTCAGGGCTGCAGAGCCCACAGCCTACAGGACGGCACCTCTAACACACCGCTATGCTACTGGAGGTTTACAGAGGCTCCTGAGAAAGAGACTCACTGGCTGACTGTGGTAAACATCTCCAGGAACCTAGCACCCCCTACCCCATAACCTGAACACCCAATGACCCTCTTCAACCTCACGCTCATTCCTCACTCACCAGTATGTAGAGCTTGTGATAGTAATAGTCATGGGGATGTTGAATCAATGTTGGAGTAATGTTGCTGCTTCGCCACAGAACATCACTGAGCCCTGGCCTGGTGGTGTGAGAAGAATAAAATAAATGAACAGGAGAATTGATCATTCTTTGGGTTTATGGCTTTTGGCTTCCTCCCTTCTCACACCCCCTTTCCCAAATGTCTGTCCCCCTGTTAGGTGCAGCTGTGGGGATTAGGGAAGCCCTGACTGCAGAATGCCCTCAGCCCTTAGCACCCCTCTGCCCCCACCTCCATTCAGGACATTAACCACTCAGTGACTGAGTGAAATCAGTTGGGATTAGATTAGTTTACTTCTCCATTGGTAATAATGGCAAGCGGCTGGAGACTAAGTGGTAATCTGTGGGACTCAGGGAGTTAGAAAGGACACGGTACACCATGTTTGATGAACACTAGCTGCTGAAACCCAAATGGTTTGTGATTACACGCCTGACTGCACCATTGTCTGCTCTTGCACTCACTCACTCTCTCGCTCTGTTTTTGCAGACGCAAACACACATGCACGCACGCACGCACACCCACACACCCACATGCACGCACACGCACACGCACACACACACATTCAACATGCACACACACATGCACACACACGCACGCACGCACACACACATATGACGAATGCTATGTTTGGATTCAACTTTATGTACATTACCCAGATGCAAACAAACTTGTAAAAAATAATCAATGCGTGCAGAAATGTGTGCCTTACGCCTCGATCAGACCGACAGCGTCATTGCATCAATGCTGCGTATTACATTCTGCAGTCAAACATTTATTATGTTGTTATTATGTTATTATTATGTTATTCTTTTTAATGGGTATGTGTGCAACAACAGTTCAACATTCCCCTTCTGCTACTATTTTTGTCAAGTCTACGGCTTACAATTTGAAGCATTCATTAGATATATCCAACATATGCACCACACAGATTCACAGAACCACCTGCCTCTGCAACACAATGCTGCAAGGCAAACACAGAGTTCCATTGGAATTGAATGTACCTCTGGTGTATCAAAACGCAATGATGCTGTCGGTGTGATCGAGACGCTGCAAAAGCTAGAGTGGAGTAAACAGGAGGTGCAGCAAGCGTAGCTGCTCCTGGTCTCTGCTACTCCCACAGTGCCAGTCCCAGTCAGCTGACTGTGCTGCTCCGTGGCAGTGGGGAAGTGCCTGCCGGCCAGCACAATGGAGCTGCTGGGATTACAGGCCCTCCTCTGGAGAGCAGCCTGGCGGGGCGGCCGCCACAGTCTGTTTGGCACAGCAGACACCTCCCCTCCCAATCACCCTGCCTGCACCTCCCCTACCAAACAACACTGCCAACCACCCCTCCTCTCACTCGCTCTGTCTGACCTGGCTCCCCCCTCACACACACCTCTCACTGGATGGTTTGTGCCCCATTATGCCCCTTTGTTCCCTCCCTTCCTTCTTTTCAATATACCCCGTTCTCTTTCCCATTCTTCTTCTTTTCCCTCTCTTTCTCCCTTTCCATTTCCCTCAACCCCCACCCCTCCACCCCCTCTCTCTCCTTCCCTCTGTTTCTCTACATTTATGCTGATGTCCATAGACCAGCGTGCAGTGTTTCCTCCAATCTGCTCCTGGTTAGTGTGGGCTCTTCTTGCATGTGAGCCCAGCTCTGTGATTTACCTGCAGTCCCTGTGTTTAATGTGCCCCATATGGGGAACAATGGCCCACAAAGACAGTCCTAAACGAGACAGGATTTATTAGGGCAGCCCAGACCCTGGCCTGGCTCACTTTATAGTGTAGGCAGAGTAGAACCACTACCCTGGCTTTAGTTTAGGCTACACAGTGCCCTAGAGAAGGACAGAGTAGAACCACTACCCTGGCTTTAGTTTAGGCTACACAGTGCCCTAGAGAAGGACAGAGTAGAACCACTACCGTGACTTTAGTTTAGGCTACACAGTGCCCTAGAGAAGGACAGAGTAGAACCACTACCATGGCTTTAGTTTAGGCTACACAGTGCCCCTAGAGAAGGACATAGTAGAACCACTACCGTGGCTTTAGTTTAGGCTACACAGTGCCCTAGAGAAGGACAGAGTAGAACCACTACCATGGCTTTAGTTTAGGCTACACAGTGCCCTAGAGAAGGACAGAGTAGAACCACTACCATGGCTTTAGTTTAGGCTACACAGTGCCCTAGAGAAGGACAGAGTAGAACCACTACCATGGCTTTAGTTTAGGCTACACAGTGCCCTAGAGAAGGACAGAGTAGAACCACTACCGTGGCTTTAGTTTAGGCTACACAGTGCCCTAGAGAAGGACAGAGTAGAACCACTACCGTGGCTTTAGTTTAGGCTACACAGTGCCCTAGAGAAGGACATAGTAGAACCACTACCGTGGCTTTAGTTTAGGCTACACAGTGCCCTAGAGAAGGACAGAGTAGAACCACTACCATGGCTTTAGTTTAGGCTACACAGTGCCCTAGAGAAGGACAGAGTAGAACCACTACCATGGCTTTAGTTTAGGCTACACAGTGCCCTAGAGAAGGACAGAGCAGAACCACTACCATGGCTTTAGTTTAGGCTACACAGTGCCCTAGAGAAGGACAGAGTAGAACCACTACCATGGCTTTAGTTTAGGCTACACAGTGCCCTAGAGAAGGACAGAGTAGAACCACTACCATGGCTTTAGTTTAGGCTACACAGTGCCCTAGAGAAGGACAGAGTAGTTTAGGCTACACAGTGCCCTAGAGAAGGACAGAGTAGAACCACTACCATGGCTTTAGTTTAGGC